>NC_084548.2:57445000-57472500 GCF_033978685.3 Nerophis lumbriciformis
GTACAAAAAGAATGCTATTAAAAGTTAATAATACTTACATAGACACTCTTAAAAGTGTTAGCATATTTGCTAATGCTAACGACGCTCACTTGATTACAGTACGATAGCACGCACAAATATGCATGAAAACACTGCTGCAGACATCACACATGGGACGGTTTAGTAAGTATAAACAGTTTTAGTTGTATTGTAAAACTTACAAACGTTGCCTGTAGTGATGAATGAAGAATATATACGAGTAGCAATGCTATGGACAGCTACGAGACAAAATGACACTTGTACTTCCGGATTGAAAGCACACAATGAATGGACACTGCAGCACCTGCAGTGAGAGAACTCGTACAAAAGATGGCGCCATGGCTCAAACAATAACACCTTATCAATGTCTATGCTTGTTTGTTTTTTGTTGTTTTTCAACTATTTGCATTATAGCCGTCAGTGAACATTTCGGACAAACTGAAATGAATGAGACAGAAGTTTCGTATACAAAATATAACAATTCCCAGGTACCTGGAATTGGTACAGTATCGCTTCAAATATAAAATATACTGTACCTATCCTTTATTCTTTTTAAGCGTCATTTGACTACTTGTTCCTCCTCTTCTGGCGATCTCCCTGATTGGGTTATTTTAGGGGGGGAAAATGGACTTAGTCATCATGTGGAGTCTTCCACATACAGTAGACCACTTCCCCCACTTGGTGTCTTTACTGTTGTCTTTTCGTCTGCACTGCCTACTATCACCTCAATGTCAACATTCAGACTACTTGGATCTACTTCTCTCATGATGTTCATCAGAATTCACAGAAAATTAGGTCAGTTCATGCCTCCATTTGGTTTGGCTTGGAATGGTTCATTAATGTTGGACATTGTTTGAGAACATGACCCTCACAATCATCACATTGTCCTGTCACTCACTATTACCACTAATATCACAGTAAATGTGATGACAATTAAATGTTTGTTTTTTTACATAAATTGAACGTATAACTCATGTTTTCCAGCAGAAGTCGATGACAACTTCTGCTATTATGCTCATGTTGTTTTGATGCTGCAGCTAACCGCTAGTAGCTAACTCATGAACTTGATCATTTTAATGTGTTGAAGCATGGAACATAACTGACAGATTATCAACGTTATTCGTGTGTATTACAGGACAGTTTGTGTGTACAGTCGTCCCTGGTTTATCGCGGCTAATTGGTTCCAGGCCTGACTGTGGTAAACACATTTCCGCAAAGTAGGATTATTATTAATAAATCAAATATTTTCATAGCTATTTTCTGAATACATGGTTTTACACAATCAGAGCCCCCTAAACATTAAATAACAGCTATATACAGTATTTTCTGGACTATAGAGCGCACCAGTATATAAGCCACACCCACTAAATTTTAGGAAAAAAGATAGTTTTTCCATATATTAGTCAACCATACTATAAACCGCAGATGTATATGTTGTGAATTGAGTTATTTCCACATAAAATATTTTGTAAATGTTTATTTACAAACCTTAGTTGATTCAAAATGGTGTCTGTAACACGGCAGTAAAACGTCTGATCAAGCAAAACACTACTGAATACTGTAGATTACAGTACTGTAGATTACAGTACTCACTGGTAGCCCGAAGGATCCTCCAAGCGTCATTGCTATGGCAGTCACCCGGCCACTATGTGAAAATACTTCATCACATCCTGGGTGTCTACACTAAGTCAGAACTGGGCTTCCATATGTTGAAAGCAGGGGCGTAAGTCGTTCTGTAAAAACCCGGTCAACTTGATGGTCGCAGCTACGACCATTAGCCGTGTTGTTAGCATTACATGCCTCGCGTTGTCACCAAAGGCTCTTTAATGTCACGTGGAGTTGATGATGTCGAGGATGAAGCGCATCAACAGAGTTCATCTTCACCTGGCATTACCGATTGCATAGCATTGTTAGCATTAAGTCCAGCCGAGTCCTGCTATCTCTCGCGTACGTCAATATCATTATCACCAATGTGGAGATGTGCTATTGATGAGCCAGAAGTTGAAGATGAAGTGACTCAAAAAGTTGAAAAATTGAAGATAACTTTCGTTCTTGTCATTGTTGACCCGGAAACGAAAGTATGGCTTGTTGATTATCGATCGCCACAACAAAATAATAGAAAATAAGCACTGTAATCCATCAACAAGACCTCATTTAAGCCACAAATATGTGGAATATGCTTAAAGGAGCCACATGTAATAATGTGGCCAGAAATGGTACTGCAATCACGGTCAAAATTCTGTAGTCCTCTCCCTCTCTCCCTGACTGAAGTTGCCAGATACACAGCCGAATTCAGCTCGATGGACTAGGCTACTCCAAGGAACTTCAAACTTCCACTGCCTCTTACTAGGGGTAGAGGTGCTGCAACCATAATAGCTGAATAGACTTAGACTTAGACTTAGACAAACTTTAATGATCCACAAGGGAAATTGTTCAACACAGTAGCTCAGTTACAATGATGGAAAGAGTAAGGATGGAAAAAGTAAGGATGGAAATAAAAATAGAATAGACAAGTGTTTTGCCAATTACAAATCTCTAACCAACACATTTTACACAGAAATTAGGCTATTTTCAGGAAGAAGTACGTCATGCCTGCATACAATATCACAACCAATGGCAATCATATGGTTATTGTCAGTACTATCAGAAAACAAAGACTAAAACAAACTACAACCAACGCTAGCAATGGATATACTGGTGAAAATGAGTAGCGCATGCTTAGCAGTCTAATGTACGCCCAAAACTAAAGAGGAGACATTTTACCAAGGTATGCCTATAGGCTACACGAATGAGGAATTATTTTATCGTGTGATTTGGCTGTCTCTATACGTTTCACATTGCCATGACAGCCGTGCTAATGTTGGAACCCATTTCCTAAGCGTATCAGCATATTAAGAACGAAATATGCACTGACACTACCTATATCCGCATAGGGCCAAATATATTTTCGACAAATAAAACCTGTCAGTTGGAATACACATCGACATACAGGCGAACAGGCATATATTTCCCCCGTTAGCCTCTATGTCGATGTGTCATTGACCGGGTTAGCATGGTAAGCGTGAACTTACTAGCTTTGTTAGACAAGATCATAGACTGTATTGGACAATATAGCTTACTTACGAAATGACCATTTCCATTTATTACAAGCAATAAGAAAACGTAAATGCCTGACTTACCTATCAAGGAGGAAATTAACAAGTTTGGCGTCAGATGAAAAAATCTTCTCCGCCTTCAATCATCTCCATCTTTCACAGGCATCCCCGATGGAAATCCTCGTTTTGTTCCTAGCTTTGTCATGAATAAGTTTAGAATCGTAACGACTCCTTTTAGATTTACTAAGGTCTGACATGATTAGTAACTTTACTAGTAGCAGTAGCCAGACGAAGAGGGCGGTGCGTAACTGGCAACCTGGATGTGACACACTCACAGACTTTGTAATTGGTCAAACGGTGGGCATCGAAATGAAAACAATAACAAGATTTTGAGGCTGTAAATCTAATTTTGAAATTAGCATATCTCGGCTGAACTACTGTTATCAGTTATAAAGGTATTCGAAAATAACATGATTTATTAATGCCTTTTGACATATCAGGGCCATTTAATGATGACTTGACATGAAATTATTACACACGGCTCCTTTAAAAAAATATTTTTTTGATGTAGTTAAACCGCTATATTTAAAGCTTGGTATGGCGAGGGACGACTGTACATGTGGTTGTTTTTGGTTTTTAGTTCTTCCTTAAGCATGTCGGCCCCACCAAACCCGTGTGTCATTTCCCCTTTGAACTGACGAGGCGTGGCGTGTTTGACCGTGATGTCTGTTTTGTCTCCACCAGGCCAGGGCAGTCAGCGGTATCAAAGGGTTCTTCCACAGAAACCCAAAGCAAGCTTCCCTGGACAGCCATGCTGCTGCACAGCACAGCCGTAAGCAGCCGTTTGGCGCCCACCTCCTGCGGCGCACCGCCAGCGCGCCCACCAAAGGCCAGCCCAAAGTCAAGAAGGGCCTCCCCGAGGTCGCCGTCAACACCAAAGACTGTAGCTCGGAGGGCACCGGTGAGGACAGAGGGTCCGAGGACAAGGCCTCTGCTTCCTCCTCTCACCAGCCCACACCACCGCAATTCCGCAACGGCGAGTCACTGGCATCCCACCAAGCCAAGGGTCCGTGGGAACACCCTGACACCAACGGGACTTTGCACACCGAAAGCAAAGGTAAGAGCCCTCATTTTGCTCCTCGACGGCCTACGACCGAGCCTCTGAAACGGGCCAGGCGGCCACGTTGTCCCGATCCGGACATTAAGCCGGGGGTTTTCGCCCGTGTCACGCTGAACAGTTCGGGCAGGGTGGGCATGTCTTCCAACTGTATCACCTGCGTGGTCGGCTCCAAGGAAAGTCCAGAGGCGGAAAGAAAGGGTTGCGTTGAGGAAGGGCAGGAACCGGAAATAAATAATCGAGTTCAGTCAGAACCCGCGGCTCGTCGTCAGCCGAAAGCCTCTCGGACACAATCCCAGTCGCTTCCTCACTCCCAGGCCCAATTCCAGTACTCGTCCCAGGCGTTGCTTCGACCGAAGCCCTTTCCCAGATCCGAAGCCAGGCAAAGCCTCGCTGCCCAGCACATCCAAGCGTTGCCTGATGCCTCCCAGAGGAACGCCCTGTCGTGCAACATTCCGCGTCGACGCCTCCCCAACACGGTCTCACCCGCGCAGAGCCGCACGCCAGATGGCAGGACCAACCCCCGTTGGTACCAGGCAACGGTACCCAGGTACGGCACTGTCTGCGGCCCGGCCTTTCTGACCGAGGTCAACCCCGGTTTCTCACTAAGCGACGACAGCAGCAGCTGCGACAGCTTCGGCAGTCTGAGCAGCTTTGACTCGCCGCCGATGTTGCCGCTGACGTCTGTCCTTGACGGCCGCAAGAGAGCGGCAGGCACTCTTCAGCGGGAGATGAATGCCCTGTTCGCCCAAAAACTGCAGGAGTTACGTCAAAAGTCTCCCCTGTTCTTTGCCGGTAAGATGCCCACAAGACATAAAAGTAGTTAGTTGATTGTAGAACTTGTCCCCCAACCCTAATATCTACTCTTAGACGCCACACACTCCAGTATTCTGTGTGTCCTTAAAAGTGTTAGTTAATTCTAGAACTTCGCCCCCAACCCTAATATCTAGTCATAGACACCACACACCCCAGCATCCTGTGTGTCCCTAAAAGTGTTAGTTGATCTTAGAACTTGGGCTCCAAACCTAATATCTACTCATAGACGCCACATACCCCGGCATTCTGGTGTCCCTAAAATTGTTAGCATTCCAATCAAATTAATGTCCCTAAATAAGCAAGGGTGTCCCGATTTTTACTTCCAATACAACCAATGTTGGTTGATACCAATATTGGTCTGATATCAGCAGGAATCATACATACTTGTATAGTTTAGTAGTGTGGAATGTTAGAGAAGGTTTGATCAGGTGAAATCGGTCAAACAGAGGACAACGGTAGGTATGAAAAACACTTACCTATTAATTGTCAACCGCCTGGTATGGACTTATGCTGTCTTTAAGTCGAAGTGGAGTGGCTGTTTTAGTGGAGACACCTAGCGGTCACAAGACTTGGGACTTTGTAATTATTTGATACTTGTTTATATTGACGAATGTGCTGTTTTACACAAAAATATTGTTAAATGATTAATTAGTATGCAAAAATAAAGCTGACAAAATATAAGATAAAAAGAATATATTTTTAGGAAATAAATACTCAAAACTAGTGAAGTTGTCTGTCCATGCAGCATGTTATCAATTTTATTTAATAAGACAACCGAAATTTGTGTATCTAGAAATTTGCAGGTATTTTATGCTGCGTTGTTGTCTAGCTGCTAGATACTAGTAGCCTATAGCCTAGCATGTTTACCATTTGTAAATTACTTGGCTAAAATAAAGAAATTGTCTTTATTGGAGGACATTTAGATGGTAACTGGCTGTCCAGTTTTAAGTAACAACACTGCAGGACCGCTTGTATTGCTCATGATATCACACTCTAGTAAACACGTTGCAGGAATGCTTGTATCGCACATGATATCACACACAAGTAAACACGCTGCAGGACTGTTTGTATCGCACATTATATCACACACAAGTAAACCGGCTGCAGGACTGCTTGTATCGCACATGATACCACACACAAATAAACACGCTGCAGTACTACTTGTATCGCACATGCTATCACACACAAGTAAACATGCTGCAGGACTGTTTGTATTGCACATGATATTGCACACAATTAAACATACTGCAGGACTGCTTTTATCGCACATGATATCACACACAAGTAAACACGCTGCAAGATTGCTTGTATCGCACATGATATTGCACATAAATAAACACACTGCATGATTGCTTTTATCGCACACAAGTAAACCCGCTGCAGGACTGCTTGTATCGCACATTGTCAGATGCAAGCCGATGTATTTTTTTTGCTGATATCAGACTGATTTCAATAACCGATCGGGACAACCCTAATATTAAGCAGTTGTTATGAGAATAAGGTGTTTTATCGTCACATGGTTGAAATTGTTGGTACCCTAATGTTAAAAATTGAAAACCCACAAAAATGAGTGGAAACTGACAAAAGTGATGATACAGCAAGTTTGAGGTGCTCCAAGTGTCTCGTGTTTGATGGATGTCTTTTCTTGACTGCATTCTCAGCTCTTTCCATTGGATCAGTCCATTGTTTCCTCATGGCCCCTTTTGGAATGTTTTCTTAAAGACAACACATTGTGCTCCAGAATGCTGAGATAGTCTTCAGATTTTATTGCACAGCACAAAGTCTTCAGATTGTATTGCACACCGCAGATTAAAGACACTCATTGTCTCCTAGAAAACACAACCTCACCTCCTCCAGGTTATTTTTTTGATAGTTTGAGGTCCTCTGATCGACCTTACTGTGGTTGCCTTCAAATCTGAACACTGAATAACGATCAAACTTGTAAACAATCAGCTCTCTAGACCACAGGTGTCCAAATTGCGGCCCGCAGCTAACTTTGGCACATTCTGAAAATACTATTAGAAAAACAACCTTAAAAAGGTGAAATAAAAGAGCAAACAGATGAAATGTAACAATAAAAAGCAGCAATGTTGACTCGAATAACACAAAGATGCCATGTAGGCTGTTTTTTCTTTAAAACTGTCATTGCTCCAAAAATAATAATTAATCAAAATCAAATTTTGATATTAATTATTGACCTATTTAAGGCTCCAATTACTTCACATCAAATATTACATTTTGAAATATTTTTGGAGAAAATTTTGAAAAATGTTTTATATGACAAAAAAGACATAAAACAAATAAAATAAAAATGTGAACATTTTTTTAAAATTATAATCAACAGATTTTTGGGTTGAAAGTAAAAAAATAATGTACGACTTTTATGAGAGGTGTTTTGGATCAAATATTACACTTTGAAATATTTTTGGAGAAAATAATGCATATTTTGTGTGTTTGCCATAAAAAACAAAGTTTTGACTAAAATGGCAAAAAAAACTAATAAAATAAAAACATGAACTTTTTTATTAAACTTGTGATCGATAGACAGATCTGAAGCTGATCTAGAGATGTATGGGTTGAAAGTTGTTTTTAACACTTTTGGATCCCTGATAATTTTAGTGGGATTTTCTTTTTAACAGTTACTGCTCAAAAAATAATAATGAATCAAAATCAGTGTTGTTATGAATTATTGACCTATTTAAGTATCCAATTATTAAAATAGTTTTGGACAAAAAATGTTTAGATGACAAAAAAGGCATAAAACAAATTAAAAAATTTTTTTTTATTATAATCAACAGATAGATCTGAAGCAAGCGGATCTAGAGATTTTTGGGTTGAAAGTAAAAAAATAATAAGGTATGACTTGTTTTTAACACTTTTATGAGCGGTGTTTTGGATCCCTGAGAATTTGAGTGGGATTTTTTTTTAACCGTCACTGCTCAACAAATAATAATGACTCAAATTCAATGTTGTGAATTATTGAACTATTTAAGGGTCCGATTACGTCACATCAAATATTCCACTTTAACAATTTTTGGGTGGAAAATATTGCATATTTGTTTTCTTTTTGCCGTAAAAATGGTTTTCTCTTACAAAAAGGGCAAAACAAATAAAATGTTTTATCGACAGACAGATCAGAAATTCATCTAAAAATGTGTGTTAAAAAAAAAGTGAATCCAAACAAATTTAAATGAATACGATAATTATTTGATATATATGTATATATCTTTATAAATATATATTTTTATTATTATTGTGTATGTATGTATGTACATATATATATATATATATATACACTGCGGCCCCTCAGTGGAAAAAGGGGATCTTAACATTTTTGACCTCGGGGCCTGAGGCCCGCTCAAATATTAAGACTGAACTAGAAATCGTACTATTGATTTTAATCATATTTTAATAACTATATCCAACCTACTTACAGTTTAACATGATTAAAGTAAAAAGTAATCAAAAATAATCAAATATACTGCAGAAGAAGGCACTGATGACAAATACACCAAATTCTACCATGAATTGATTAACGTGGACCCCGACTTAAACAAGTTGAAAAACGTATTCGAGTGTTACCATTTAGTGGTCAATTGTACCGAATATGTACTGTACTGTGCAATCTACTAATAAAAGTTTCAATCAATCAATCAATCAATCAATCAATCAACACAGTGGTAACATTAATATATTCTTACTAAATGAATAATATATCATAATAAGACAAAAGTTTCTTGAATAAACAGTCAATAACATTAAATTGCAAATAAAAATACAGCTTCACCATTCTAGTCATAATTTTTGCGCTTAAGAAACTTCTTTATGATTTTAGCTACGGACTTCTTCTGTTTGAGATTATCATTACTGCCACAAGTAGTGGAAAGGTGTATTGCAACATACAGACCACAGCTGAGATACAGATAATTGTTTGGCGTCCCTCCAGGGTGCGCTCGCTATGGTTCAGAAACACTGCCCTGGAGGAAGTAAGCGTCATGACCAGGTTTCCGGTGTAGGTGAACCATTGCGATCGTTACCGATACTAAAGGGGGTCAAAGCCACACCCTGACAGCGAGCTCCGGGTCCAATTCCCTGGCGGACTTGGTGGCATGGTGTGCAGGGGGTGTCACCTTCCCAACACACCTCCCATGTTCAAAAATCTAAATTGTCTTCTTAGACACACCTGCTTTTTTCAGTTTAAAGTTATTTCAGTGACCTCTTTCTTCCACAGAAGGGACCAACAATTGTATCCACGTCTGTAGCTCTCCCTACAACACCAATAGGTATCTCTAGTCCAGTGGTTCTTAACCTTGTTGGAGGTACCAAATCCCACCAGTTTCCGAACCCTTCTTTAGTGAAAAATATATATATATTTTTTTTCTTTCAAATTCAAGACAAAGTTATATGTTTTTGGTAACACTTTAATATGGGGAATATATTCTAAGTAACAAAGACTTAATTTAGAGTGTTTTGGCTACTATGGTAACATATAGGGACGGCGTGGCGCAGTGGAAGAATGGCCGTGCGCGACCCGAGGGTCCCTGGTTCAATCCCCACCTAGTACCAACCTCGTCATGTCCGTTGTGTCCTGAGCAAGACACTTCACCCTTGCTCCTGATGGGTGCTGGTTAGCGCCTTGCATGGCAGCTCCCTCCATCAGTGTGTGAATGTGTGTGTGAATGGGTAAATGTGGAAATACTGTCAAAGCGCTTTGAGTACCTTGAAGGTAGAAAAGCGCTATACAAGTACAACCCATTTATCATTATTTATATTCTAAGTAACAAAGACTTATTGTAGTTTAGGTTAGGGTTAGAGAGTAAGGGCCAGGGTTAGAGGGTTAGGGTTATAATAAGGCCTGTTAATAAGCAACTAATTAATGGTGAATATGTTCCCCATACTAAAGTTTTACCATGTTTTTTTACTGTTGCACAAAATGAACCGTGCATGAACATCACCTTGTTCAAACAACAAAACCAACACAGTGCATAAACTCACAACAAATTACACACCTGCAAATCAGTCTGACTTCTGCTGTTGCCGTATCCGTAATACGCCGATAGGGAGAAGTTTTTATTTACACGATGAGTCGGGTGTGTCTTGACCTCCGCCGAACCCCTGAGCTCGACTCACCGAACCCCTAGGGTTCGATCGAACCCAGGTTAAGAACCACTGCTCGAGTCGTATTCTTTCTACAAATGTTTGATTCAAAATGCCGGGGTTTGGCCTAGTGGTTATAGAGTGTCCGCCCTGATATTGGTAGGTTGTGAGTTCAAACCCCAGCCGGGTCATACCAAAGACTATAAAAATGGGACCCATTACCTCCCTGCTTGGCACTCAGCATCAAGGGTTAATTGGGGGTTAAATCACCAAAAATGATTCCCGGGCGCGGCACCGCTGCTGCCCACTGCTCCCCTCACCTCCCAGGAGGTAAACAAGGGGATGGCTCAAATGTAGAGGACACATTTCACCACACCTAGTGTGTGGGTGACAATCATTGGTACTTTAACTAATTTAACTAATTAACAAAATGTGCTTTTCTTTGCCCAAAATACGCAACCTCGTACTTCCTGTTGGCCCGACAGATGAAACAACTGGTAAGTGTGGAATATAGTTTGCCTAGTATGGCTTTGACAGTTTATTGTATTAATACAGTCCTTTTGGAGTTTAACCACCTAAATCAGAGGTGGCCAAACGTGTTCCACTGAGGGCCACAGACTGACAAAACCAGAGGATGCGAGGGCCCTTTTGGTAGTTTTCACCTTCAAATCCAATTTTCTTAGAAATGTTGTGATAATGTTAACGAGTCAAAGCCGAACTGAAATGCTAACAGTTAGCACGCTGGCCAGATAGCATCGAGTAACCAAAAAGTAAGAGCAAAATGAGCTAAAAAAAAAAGCTAGCATGCAAACAGTACTATGCTAACATGCTAACTATAGCTATAGCCCAGCTATAGCTAACTATATGAATTATGATTATTTTTATTTTTGCTTTCTTGTAATTTTCTGTAAATCACTTATGTATATATCGTTCTATGGAAAATGCAATTTCAATAGCTGAACTGAAATGCTAACAGCATGCTGGCCAGATAGCATCAAGTAACAAAACAATGTGAGCAAAATTAGCTAAAAAAAAAAAAAAAGCGAACATGCAAACAGTACTATGCTAACAATGGCTTTCTTGCAAACCTATGGTTTTAACTTGAAGTATGATTATTTTTATTTTTGCTTTCTTTTAATTTTCTGTAAATCACTTCGAATTGCCTTGTGTATATATTAAGCTCTATTAATAAACATGCATTTGCTTACAGTTAGCATTAATAAAATAACCAAAATGTGACATTGAGGTGTAGATATTGCTAAATTAGTTTAAAAAAAAAGCTAGCAGGCTTATGTTAGCATGTTGATGCTAACTGTAACATGTGTCAAGTATCAAAATATATTACTCTGAGGTAAGTACCTAAAAAATGTGTTTGAAATGCTAGCCTGCTAATGTTAGCATGCATCAAGTGACTTATAAAACACTTATAAAACTAGCAAAAGAAAAAAATAGCATACTAACAATTACATGCTTATAGTTAGCATAAGTGAAATACCAAAATATGTGACACTGAGGTGTACACCTGCTAAATTAGCTAAAAATGCTAGCATACTAATTTTAGCATGCTAATTTGCGAACTGTAACTTTTGTCAAGTACTCTACTCCAGGATGTGTAATTTGTTTAAAATGCTAGCCTCCTAACATTAGCATGCATCAAGTACCAAAATATGACTTACAGCGTATACCTGTAAAGTTAGTTAAGAAAAAAAAGCTAGCATGCTAACAATTATTATTAGTCCAGTAGCCAAATATTTGACGCTGAGGTGTATACAATACTTGCAAAATTAGCAAAAAAGCTAGAATTAGTAAAATACCAAAAATGTATGACACTGAGGTATATATGTTGCTAAATCAGCAGAAAAAAAGCTAGCATGTTGAAATGTTAACTTGTAACATGCGCCAAATATCAAAATATATTATTCTGAGGTAGGTACCTGAAAACATTAGTTTGAAATGCTAGTCTGCTAACGTTAGCATGCATCATGTTCCAAAATATGACTGAAGTGTATACTTACAAAACTAGCATGCTTGCAGTTAGCATAATTGAAATATCAAAATATATGACACTGAGATACCTGCTAAATTAGCTAAAAAATGCTAGCATGCTAATGTAAGCGTGTTAAACTGCTACATGTAACATGTGTCTATTACTCTGAGATGTGTAATTTGTTTGAAATGCTAGCCTGCTAATATTAGCATTAATCAAGTACCTAAATATGACTGAAGCACGTACCTACAAAATTAGCTTTAAAAAAAATATCTAGCATACTAACATTAGCATGCTCACAGATATTACTCGTCCAGTAACCAATTATTTGATGCTGAGGGGTATACAATACTTGCAAAATTAGCAAAAAAAAAATCTAGCATTAGTAAAATACCAAAATATGACACTGAGGTGTATATGTTGCTAAATTAGCCCAAAAAAAGCTAGCATGCTAATGTTAGTATTTTGAAATGTCTATTAATCTGAGATGTGTAATTTGTTTGAAATGCTAACCTGCTAATATTAACATTGATCAAGTATCTAAATATGAGGCATATACCTACAAAATCTCCTTCTAACATTAGCATGCATCACTACAAAAATATGACTAAGGTGTATACCTAAAAAATTTGTTTAAAAAAACAACAAAAACAAACTAGCATACTAACGTTAGCAGGCTAACAGATATTATTCGTCCATTAACCAAACATTTGACGCTGAAGTGTATACAATACTTGCTAAATTAGCAAAACAAATAAAAAAGCTAGCATGCTAATGTTAGCATGTTGAAATGTTAACCGTAACATGCGTCAAGTATCAAAATATATTATTCTGAGGTAGGTACCCAAAAAAATTAGTTTGAAATTCTAAACCTGCTAACGTCAGCATGCATAGTGTTCCAAAATATGACTGAAGTGTATACTTACAAAACTAGCGTGCTTACAGTTAACATGAATGAAATACCAAAATATATGACACTGAGATACCTGCTATGTTAGCTAGAAATGCCAGCATGCTAATGTTAGCATGTTAAATTACAATCTCGGAACATGTCTATTACTGAGATGTGTAATTTTTTTTTTTTAAATGCTAGCCTGCTAACATTAGCATTAATCAAGTACCAAAATATGACTGAGGCGTATACCTACAAAATTTGCTTTAAAAACAAAGCTAACATACTAACATTAGCATGCTAACAGATATTATTGGTCAGGTGACCAAATATTTGACGATGAGGTGTATACCTACAAAACTAGCAAAAAAAACTTGCATGCTACTATTAGAACGCTGATGATTATGCCACTGGCTGTTAAAAAGTTAGCTATGGGCCGCACTTTGGACACCCCTGATCTACATATAACTGTGAACTGTGCTTATTGCAATATTCACGTAATCATATTGTATATTCTACCGTGCCTTAATAATGACAAATCACCATGATGATTGTACATCTCTTGACACACTAAACATGAATATTATTATTATTTTGGAATAACTTGTTGCTGGGAAAATGTCCAAATCAATCGCTTTGCTCATCAACAGTTGACAGAAGAACATAAATGTGAATTATAGCTTAGTGCAATTATTGCTATGTGAGGAGTTGATTGACTCCAGATGGCGACGGACAGCCTGGTTAAAGTATGCCGCGTTTATTCGAGGAAATTATTTTTTAGAAGCATAGTGAGCCGTGTCAAGGTTTCAGTGGAATGCGCGATTCAACCGATGACTGGAAGTGTTTTGTTTTCAACTCTTTTCTGCAAAATCTTTTCATGACAGGAAGTCTTTTCATAATCTTTAATAGATGTTTTCTTCTCTTGATAGCTGTTCCCCCAAACCCTCAATCTCCTTCTCTGTCCAGTTTTTGCTGAACTCCTTTTTTTTTCTCCTGTTTTTCCCTTTGCACGCTCTCTCTCTGTTCCTAGTGCAGAATTGAGGGGATGACCAGATTCAGGTAAACCTGCTGAATATTCTGTGCACCTTCACTTCACCCACCACTCTCTCCATCAACCTGCATGGTTTGCACCTGTCCAACGTTCACGGTTTTGCATTCAACATAGCTTTGAAGACAATAAAGTGAAAAAAGTACGAAAGAACCATGTGAAAACTAAATGGAGCAATAGGCCCAGAAAGGACGTCGCTAAGGATCTACAGATCAAATCAGTTTGGTCGATTCTGGGGAGTCGGAATTTCCGAGTTCCTAATCGTAAGTTTCCAAAATAGTCGGATTTCCTACTCAAAAAGTTGTAGAGTCCTCACCGCTTTCAAAGGTAGCTTCTCTGATTGTAGACAATCCGGACCCTGCGGCTTATACAAAGGTGCGACCAGTCTATAGATTTTTCTTCACTAACGGCTAAATCTTGGAATGGATTAGGCCAGTGCTTCTCAAATATTTTCTGTTACGCCCCCTTCCTAGGAAGAAGAAAATATTTTGCGCCACCCCACTCTCCACTGTGACTATATATAGTAAAATTTGTCAATAAAATTGTTATAACAATACCTCTGCTTAACATTAATGGAAACAACACACCGGCCTTTCCTCGTCCCCCCACCGTTGTTGCAGTGACGCCAAGTACTGCATAGGCTTCGTCATATTCTGGTACAGCAAAACAAAGGTTGTTCCCTGAAGTCACACGCACTTTGTAGGCAGCTGCACCTGCAGTAAGTGAACTCGACCAAACGATGGTGCCATAGCACAAACAATAACGCACCATTCCGTTGTCTTTGCATGTGTTTTCTGAAAGCTATTTGCATTATGGCAGTCAGCGAAGAAAAAATCCATAAATTGGCCGCATGGGCCAAAGCAGAGGAAAATAGTTGTGGCTTATAGTCCGGAATTTACTATAATTAAGTATACTGGGTAAAGTAATGCAGTTCTAAATTGTAGATATACATATCTACAGTATATATGTAAACAGTCTTTATGTATATATACAGGATATGTATATGCATATATGTACTGTGTACATAAAATACAAAATATAAAATACATTTTTAAAAATGCGTTATTAAGCAATGTCCATGTAACCAGAAGCAACTTTTCTAACCTGTAACCTGTTTAGAAAAAGTTATATTATCATTATCCTATCCTATTATACCAAATACATTGCGAGAATCAGTTTTAATCAAGAATCATGTTGAACAGTGAATCGATTCTGAATCGAATTGTCACCCTCGGGATCGGAATCGTGTCAAATCATTACGTGCTCAAAGATACCCACCCCTAATTATTTATATATATTTGTGAAATGTACATTTAGGTGTAGTTAGTGCACAAAGGTGGATTTCACAAAGTAGTTTTGTTGTGTATCTTCAACGATGGTAAATCTTCCAGCGCCGTCACGTCCATGATGATGTCGAGTCGTCTCTGGCAAACTCTCCAACGTTTTGCACTCCTCAAACACCACGGCGATAAGAATAAGAACAAGCTTTGCAGCTGGCTTTGAGGCAACTTCTTTAGCGTCTACGTAGCCTTTCAAAACACCGTTGTACCCAGGCCGGCGTCTCAGGTGGCTGATAAGGTTTGACGTTTTCAAGCACAATGGGATTTTTTTCCCCCTCGCAGAACGTAGAAACATGAAAAACGTATCCACATAATTACTTATGTATACAAGTTTAGTTAGATACAACTCAAGGCATTAATGACGTTCGTTATTATTTTTCTTTCCACAGCACTGAGTCCAACTGTCCCGCTTCCATTCCCTGCACTAAATCACTCTGGGGGTTCTAAGGACACACACATCTGCTCTGTCGCTGTTCCAGAGGACAGACTTTCTTCACACCAACCCTCACAATTCCTGCGGTCTTGGTCCTCTCCAGTGAATGCTGAATCCCAGTTGCCAGTTCAATCTAAATCATTGCCGGATAGTCCGAGTACAGCCAGTGACCACAAAAAACTGGATCGTTGCACTGAAACAATGTCTTTCTCTGTCAAGTCTCCCGCTGAACAAAACATCAAAACGCTCAGTAGTGCTAAGTCGACCTTCCAGCACAGCAAAATGGAAAACCTTAAAACTCTGACAGACACAAACCAGAGACCGGAAACGTCAGCTGCGGCTTTGCCTCCTGAAAGTCTTAGAGTCTTTGCACCACAAGCAGCCAAGGCCCAGAGAGCAGTCGGCACTCTGTCACCACACACACTCATAAGAAGAACAAAGAGCGAGGGTCACGTTCGCGTCGCTGCAGCCTTCGAGGGCAACGCAACAGTTCCAGAAGTCTTCACCGATGCTACAACCAACGACTGCCTTTGGACCAAGCTTGAACCGGTCAGCCATCGGGACAGCACGTCGTCCTCCTCGAGCATTTCTTCCAGCGACACAGTCATTGACATGTCCCACAGCAACCTGGCCAGAAAGAGTCTGACCAGCGTCACCTGCGACCCGAACTGTGCCAGCTGCCATCATTCCGCACTCGTTTCCTTTGACAGCCTGCAAGTCAGTAGGAGCAAATCCAACCCTAATCTTCGACAGAGCGAGTTGAAGCCCAACCGCCTGCCGTCTGCCATGGACCTGACCGACAGACTCGGTCAAAGAAGGCACACCTGGAACCGGCTCTTCATGGAAGGCCTCAAGCAGTCATCAGCCGGCAGGCCGTCGTCCGCATCTCCAGGCAGAATGCCGGCGTCCATTTCCAAAAGTCTCGGGGATCTGACGTCGGATGATATTTCTTGCAACTTTGACAGCAAGTACCGCAGCATCAGCCGTAGCTTCATCCTTAGACCGGTCAGGGAGCGGCTTCCCCAAGCCAACCCAAGCCGTGACCTGATAGAGCAGCTACGAAAGCTGACCGATGTGGAGCCTCTCAACCCCAGTGACTTTGCACCTGGAAACGGTCCTGAGGAGTCTGTGGACGAGCGCCTAGTCAGGAGGACTTCCTCCAGGAGCCAAAGCAGAGTGCGGTATATTGCCAACCGAGCCAAGAAAGCCCAAGAAAGGCAAAGACTGCAGAGTTTGATGCAATTTGATTACATGAGTAGAAACAGTTCTTACCCCATTGAGGAGCGGGGGAATCCCGAAGGTGCCTGTTGTGTCACGAGAAGTCCGTGTGCCCGTCCAGACATGGTCCATCAGGCCACGTCTTTAGGATCCCCCTGAAGACACCACCAGAAACACACATGCTTGGACTTCAAGTGGACTAGCAGGTCTGAACTTCTCCAGAACACATTTCTACAAATATTTTTTTATTAAGGTCCCAAGGTTCAACAGAATATTTCACTCAGAACCGCAAGTCAGAAAGAATAAAGTTAGACGAATCCAACATACACGGTGACACAAAAAAACAGAACCCGTACAAATGTTCAATCCTACAAAGGTCAGCAAATTTCTTGAACTGAAACCAAACGATCATTCCCCAAAATTTCACTGATATCAGTGGCCTCTATAGAAGTCCTGTTCCTTCCAAAATATGTGTTGGAGGCAGACCTACCCGCAAAATGGTCGATTACTGGAGCATCTTTGGGTGGGATTGCTGCCTGCCATCGTTGAAAGGTCATTCTGGCACAATCCTGTTTGCCAACAATCAGGAAAGCACAAATTAAAAATAAGATTATTAATCATTAACCATTAATTATCAGCCATTACCTTGCAATCTATAAACATCCATACTTTATTTTAAAGACAAATCTTAGCTTTTTTATTTATTATTAGTTTTAACATTTTGTCTTTGTATCATCACATTAGGGCTGGGCGATAGGACAAAAAAGTGTTTTATACCTGTCAATATCGAATTGTACTGATATTTTTAATTACCTATGGAAAATAAGGACCAGAAGAAAAATATATTTTATTTGGAATTTAACTTCTTCTGATTATAATCCTCTCAGCTATCAAGGCAGAAAGGAAATGTCAACACAAGCATGGAAAACACTCAAACAATGTAAACAAAATAGGAATATGTAAGAAATGCTTCATAAAATGTAAACATAGAGAAACCTGAGAAGAACTATTTTCTGCAGGTTTAGTGGCAGGAAGTTACAGCTGTGCTCTAAAGGGTGGGCGTGGCTAAGATGGTGTGGTATTAGCGCTCTTGCTTTGCATAATTTACAGACCACATTGGTCTGACTACGGTCCCTTTGGAAAAATCCAAAAACCTGTCCAGGTGACTTTTCCTCTTTTATCCACAATTTCTTCATTTTGACTTACTCGTCTCACTCCATGCAAAGAATCAACCAAACTTAATAGTTGATACTGTCACCTGAGTGACTGTTAGCATATCACTCCCACTGATCAGTGATCAGGGAGAGCGAGTGCCTTTGAGCGTGATGCCAACCTTGCTTCCATACTTCCGCTTTCTTCCCACAAAGAAGAAAAAAAAACTTTTTTGGTGATCTATTACATGTCTATCGTGATTTATATTGATATTGTTTTATCGCCCAGCCCTACCACCAGGCTGCACGTTTTGCATAAATAAGCACATGACAGGATCCTGGACCCTTCCTGCTCCGTCACTGATGAGAATACAATGGCAAATCCCCCAAACTTGCTCATTGTCTCCCGTGGCGCACAATGTTCAAATCCTGGTCGGGCGTGTGCCATGAACATGTTTAACATTATGTTAAATGTATTAATTTGCACTTAAAACATGCATTATAGAACATTTTATTCTCCATGAACTAGTTTTAGTACAAAACATGCATCAAATTGAATTCAAGTTAGATTAAAAATAGTTTCAGATGTCTACTTTTTTTTTATAATAGCAGGGAGGGTACTCTAAATAAAGTTATGTTTAGGGCCCTGATTTGGCCTTGGGCGGTCCTGGTCATAGGCACATGGATTTTAACGGGGAGTACGTCAAGCTACTGTTGCTTTCATGGCGCTGCTGACTGTGAAAGTGCTTGATTTGATATGCACCCGAGCCTACTTTTTCAATGTTAATATCACTCTCATTTAAAAATCCTTAAAATTCAGTTTAATTGTGCAGCCAATTTTGGAAAGAAGTTTTAAGCAAAGCAACCAAGATGACTTTGGGGAATGATCGTACACACACTGAACTTAAAGGGACACAAATTCCAACACATTTTGTCAGATTTAATATTTTTAGGTTCTTGTTTTTTTACGTGGCCTGTGTAAATTAAAAAACATCCGATCCGTCGATTATGAACTTAATTGTATTTTAGGAGGTGAAACATTCAGTAGCAATAGCCCTTCCAATCTTTAAATTTGGGATTGAATTATTATACGATATTTGTAGCTGTGCATCAAGCAATATAAATAAGAGTGATGGCGTTGTATCATGTGAACAAGTATGTGCAGTTTCATGCTTAAAGATGAGCTTTTACTAAAAAAAAAATTTTAAAAAATTGTAGCACGTTCGTCGTGCTAAATGTGACGAGAGCAAGCTAATGCTAATGATTTGCAGCATGTCAGCACCGAGAGAAACATTTTTTTTCACAACCTTTTAGTGGACTGCATGACTTATATGCACTTATTTATCCTCGACCGGGCGTTATTTGACTCACAATTTTTTACATCCACATGTTTAATGTACCAAGTTCATTCAACATTTTTTTTGTAGGAGAGTTTAACGATGTTCCCGAGAGCGTCACTGTCTGGCTTTTACGTTGTAAGTAGTCCACAGTACGGAAAATAAAACCTTGTGTAACGACGCACGTTTATTTGTCAGCCTGTTGCATCGTGTGTGCAAACAAATAAATATATTTAAACAACAATGTGTAATTTTGACTTTAATAGATTACAAACAATAACTCAAATGTCTCTCTGTTTACATGTTTTTCATGAAACAAATTTGTTTGAATTCCATTTTGAGATACAGAAACTAGGGCAGCACGGTGGAAGAGGGGTTAGTGCATCTGCCTCGCAATACAAAGGTCCTGAGTAGTCCTGAGTTCAATCCCGGGCTCGGGATCTCTCTGTGTGGAGTTTGCATGTTCTCCCCGTGACTGCGTGGGTTGCCTCCGGGTGCTCCGGCTGCCTCCCACCTCCAAGGACATGCACCTGGGGATAGGTTGATTGGCAACACTAAATTGGCCCTTGTGTGTGAATGTGAATGTGAATGTTGTCTGTCTATCTGTGTTGGCCCTGCGATGCGGTGGCGACTTGTCCAGTGTGTACACCGCCTTCCGCCCGATTGTAGCTGAGATAAGCTCCAGCGACCCCGAAGGGAATAAGCGGTAGAAAATGGATGGATGGATGGATACAGAAACTACAATTGCAAAAACATTTGTGTGAGTTGAAAGGCAATGCGGGTGGTTAGCATTCACATTTTAACTGATACAGTACCAATTTCTGGTACTTTTGTGTGTTAATAAATATTAAATGTTTGATAATATTATTTCATTTTTATTGTATCATTTAAAAATTAGCTGATTACAACGTCAGTTCAGTTGTTATATCTTGTTTTATTACATTTGAGTCTCATTTGCAATGCAGTTGCATTCCAAGACATGGTGCTACTCTGTAGGCTAGCTATGTTATGTTGTCTAACTAGGATGTAGCTTTTTCTTTGAAACTGAACGAGTTATGTTGCGCTCTACAAAGTGTTTATAACGTAAAAGTACACTTCTAGAGTTTTCACTACTAAATTTGGAGGTGTTGAAATCGCCATGTAAAATCGCTAATGCTAATAGTAGCCTGTCTATGGCAAATCCAATGTAAATTAATATCAAGCTAGCGCATTTCGGAAGAATGGAGCCTTACTTTACGTTGGAGCGTTTTCTACCAGGCATACTTGCTTTGTTGCTGTTGAAAGTTGCAACATTACTTAGAGGAAGTTTGGCTGAGTCCGCCTTTAGTGCTGCTTGACTAATTGTTTACGTGAGCCGATGTTTAAACTGCAACCGGATGCGACCAGTCTGCAACCAGACGAGGCGAGTTGGCAACCAGACGCGGCGAGTCCGCAACCGGACACAGCAAGTCCGCAACAGCAGTCTGCAACCGGACGCGGCCAGTCTGCAACCGGACGCAACCAGTCTGCAAGCAGACGCGACGAGTCTGTAAACGCATGCGACCAGTCTGCAACCGCACGTGACCAGTCTGCAACCGGAGGCGGCGAGTCTGCCACCGGAGGCGGCGAGTCTGCAACCGCACGTGACCCAATCTGCTACCGCACGTGACCAGTCTGCAACCGCACGCGACCAGTCTGCAACCGGACGCAGCAGTCTGCAAACGGATGTGACCAGTCTGCAACCGGACATGACATCACGTGCAACAAAAGTATGAAAATGCGTATGCACCCTTTGATTTAACCTGAATCAGTACCCGGCAGTACTGACAAAAGTATAGAGGTACCGAATTCAACATTTTAAATCAGTCAGCAAAAACAAAAGCAGATGGTTTGTCATATTTCGACATTGGAACCGAGAGTTGCTATTTAAAGACGAGACCCCGGAAAAAAAATGGTGGTGTCTGATATTGTGTTTATATATAAAATTATATATTGATCCTTAATAACTGATCTTTCTGACAGGATACATCACCAACAGTTTGTTCTCCTACGTGCCAGTCCACTCTTGGCCCTTTAAATATCAACTTCAAGTTCCGGTGTCAGAATATTAAAAAAATCTGTTTATGGTCCGTTTTTTCTGCCAACTAGGCATGTTATTAGAAATATAGCAAATCTAACTGTTTTTTTAGATCTACTTATTGGAACACTTTGTTTTCAATTTTATAGTTTGAATTTCATAGGCTGCAGCGACCCTGAAAGGGACAAGCGGTAGAAAATTAATAGATGGATGGAATTTCAAAATAAAATTGCAGTTGGAGCACAGCACTGCTACTGAGTAGATAAAAGTTATCATTTATCCATGACAATATGGAGAAACTGCTGATGGTGTTTGACGGAGAAGCAACTGGAAGGAGACACTGTAGAAGTCCACTCTCCAAGGAAAATACTGTACATTATTACAGTATTACTGTACATTACTATTACAGTACTATTGTACATTACTATTACTCTACTACTTTACGTGACTATTATGTACTACTTTACATTATTATTATAGTACTACTGTACAATATTATTACAGTACTACTTTACATTATTATTACAGTACGATTGTACAGTACTATTACAGTATTGCTGTACATTGTTAGTACAGTAGTACTGTACATTATTAGAGTGCTACTGTACATTATTGCTGTAATAATGTACATTACTATTACAGTACTACTGTACATTATTGTTATAGCACTACTGTACATTACAGCACTGCTGTACTTTATTACAGTACTACTGTAAATTACTGTACTATTTATTTACATCACTATTATTGTACTACTTGACATTATTATTACAGTACTACTGAACATTATTATTATAGTAGTACTACTGTACATATTACAATCTGTACATTATCATAGTACTACTGAACATTATTATCATAGTACTACTGTACATTATTATTACAGTATTACTGTACATTACTATTACTGTACTACTGTACATTATTATCACAGTACTACTGGACATTATTACTGTACATTATATCACAGTACTTCTGTACATTATTATAGTACTACTCTACATTTTTATTACAGTACTACTGTACATTATTATCATAGTACTACTGTGCATTATTATTGCGGTACTTCATAAAACTACTGAACTTGCTGGTACTACATTCTACTATTGCATTGTTTTATTATTGTTTTTATTATTTTATTAACTTAAAGTTTTTATTTTACTGCTTGTGTTTGAGAGTTAAAAAGTTATGAAAATGAGGTTCCCTTCTCTTATTATTGATGTCAAAACATGTTTAATTAAAAAATAATACACAAAAACGGTCAATTTAATCATAGAGGCGAAAGCTCAGCTTAGCAAGTTGAGTTTTAAACGAGCTGACAAGCGAAATAATTTATTCTTTGGTGTCTCTGCCCCTTTGGCAGAACCCCAGCAGACCTCCTGCAGGCAGAACCAACGTTTTCTCAACTAATAAGATATCCAGCTGCACTAAACATGACCACCTCAACCGCGACTAAGCGTTGTTTCCTTGGCTCGTGGAACACTTTGACACAAAGACGCAATTTTCAGTGCGGAAAAAAAATGGTGGTGTCTGATATTGTGTTTACCGAGAGTTGCTATTTAAAGACGAGACCCCGGGGAAAAAATGGTGGTGTCTGATACTGTGTTTATACATAAAATAATATATTGATCCTTGATAACTGGTCTTTCTGACAGGATACATCACCAACTTTGTTTTCTCCTACATGCCAGTCCACTCTTGGCCCTTTAAATATCAACTTCCAGTTCCGGTGTCAGATTATTAAAAAAATCTGTCTATGGTCTGTTTTTTTTTGCCAACTAGGCATTTACATTTTTGTTATTAGAAATATATAATGAAAATCAAACTGTTTTTTTAAATCTACGTATTGCTCTTGGAACACTTTGTTTTCAATTTTATAGTTTGAATTTCATACGCTGCAGCGACCCCGAAAGGGACAAGCGGTAGACAATGAATGGATGGATGGAATTTCAAAGTAAAATTGCAGTTGGAGCGCAGCACTGCTACTAAGTTGATAAAAGGCTATCATTTATCCATGAAAATATGGAGAAAATGCTGATGGTGTTTGACGGAGAAACAACTGGAAGGAGACACCGCATAAATCCACTCTCCAAGGTAAATACTGTACATTATTATTACAGTACTACTGTACATTATTATTATGGTACTACTGTACATTATTATTACAGTACTACTGTACATTACTATTACTTTACTACTTTATGTGACTATTATGTACTACTTTACATTATTATTATAGTACTACTTTACATTAATATTACAGTACTTTTGTACATTATTACAGTACTTTTGTACATTATTACAGTACTACTGTACAGTACTATTACAATATTGTTGTACATTTTTAGTACAGTACTACTGTATATTATTATAGTACTACTGTACATTATTACTCTAATAATGTACATTACTTTTACAGTACTACTGTACATTACTATTACTGCACTACTGTACGTTATTGTTATTACAGTACTACTGTACATTATTATTATAGTACTACTGTACATTACAGTACCGCTGTACATTATTTCAGTACTACTGTAAATTACTGTACTACTTTAAATCACTATTATTGCACTACTTTATATTATTATTACAGTACTACTGGACATTATTATTATAGTACTCCTGTACATTATTATCACAGTACTACTGTACACTATTACAGTATTACTGTACATTATATCACAGTACTTTTGTACATTTTTATAGTACTACTCTTCATTATTATTACAGTACTACTTTACATTAATATTACAGTACTTTTGTACATTATTACAGTACTACTGTACAGTACTATTACAGTATTGTTGTACATTTTTAGTACAGTATTACTGTATATTATTATAGTACTACTGTACATTATTACTCTAATAATGTACATTACTATTACAGTACTACTGTACATTACTATTACTGTACTACTGTACGTTATTGTTATTACAGTACTACTGTACATTATTATTATTATAGTACTACTGTACATTGCAGTACTGCTGTACATTATTACAGTACTACTGTAAATTACTGTACTACTTTAAATCACTATTATTGTACTACTTTACATTATTATTACAGTACTACTGGACATTATTATTATAGTACTCTTGTACATTATTATCACAGTACTACTGTACATAATTACAGTATTACTGTACATTATATCACAGTACTTCTGTACATTAATTTTGGTACTACTCTACATTTTTATTACAGTACTACTGTACATTATTATCATAGTAATACTGTACATTATTATTACAATACTTCATAAAACTACTGAACTTGCTGGTACTACATTCTACTATTGCATTGTTTTATTATTGTTTTTATTATTTTATTAACTAAAAGTTTTTATTTTACTGCTTGTGTTTGGGAGTTAAAAAGTTCTGAAAATGATGTTCCCTTCTCTTATTATTGATGTCAAAACATGATTAATTAAAAAAATAATACACAAAAACGGTCAATTTAATCATAGAGGTGAAAGTTCAGCTTAGCAAGTTGAGTTTTAAACGAGCTGACAAGCGAAAGGATTTTTTCTCTGGTGTCTCTGCCCCTTTGCCAGAACCCCAGCAGACCTCCTGCAGGCAGAACCAACGTTTTCTCAACTAATAAGACGTCCAGCTGGACTAAACATGACCACCTCAACCGCGACCAAGCGTTGTTTCCTTGGCTCGTGAAACACTTTGACACACAAAGACGCAATTTTCAGTGCTTTTGAGTGGTAATAAATGCCAATTTTCTGATAATAAAATCATTGATCGGCGAGCCGATAATAATAACCGTGCTGTCTCGTTATGTCTTGTTTTCTTACACTTCTGAGTAGGGCTGGGCAACAAAACGATATCAATATGTATCACGATGGACACATAATCAATATTTTTGTTTAAATGCATTCGATAAAACGAAGCGCTAATACTGCACCACCTTAGCCGTGCTCACCCTTTAGAGCACATCTGTAACTTCCTGGCACTAAATCTGCAGCAAATAGTTTTTTTTCAAGTTTCTCTATGTTTACATTTTTACACTATTTCCTTACACTTTATGAATGTATTCCTTTTAAGAGCCCATTGTGTGATACATATTGTTGATATCATTTGCAAGTGTTATATCGTAGACTTTGCATGTAGTTGCAGTCCTAAGACGTTAGGTGGCACTAGTGTGTAAAGTAGTCTTTGCCATCAAGTTGTCTGTTTGCAACATTTACACGCTGACTTTAGGAGCACTATATATATATCCCGCCCTCTTCTGGCTTTGAGCACGCCAACTCGGCTCTACGAAACGCATGTTGTTGGCTTATGATAGCTTAGTAATTTAGTAACTAACGTTAGCTATCGTTGAACGTATGATTGACCATAACAACAAATGGCTGCAAATTGTTAGTTGCTTCTCTTGGACTGAATCCTACAAAGTGTTGGTACTGTAAGTATTGTACTTATTACGCAACTGCTGTTTGATTTTGACGTGCATCTTAGTTGTTGAAATCGCCATGTAAAATCGCTAATGCTAATATTGTACGTCTGTTGTTGGCAAATCCAATGTGAATTAGCATCAAGCTAGCACATTTTGGAAGAGTGGAGCCTTAGGTTTTGTTTCAGCGTTTTCTACCTAGCATACTTGCTTTGTTATGTTACAACCTTATTACAAAATGGAATTAATTCATTTTTGTCCTCAAAATTCTACAGAAAATGTCCCATAATGACAATGTGAAAGTTTTTTGTTAAAAACATTTTGCAAATGTATTAAAAATAAAAAAGTAAGTAGTTTTGCAGCCTCAAGTCATGAATACGATGCCACAAGTTGGCACACCTATCTTTGGGCAGTTTTGGCCTTAAGCTCCATCAGGTTGGATGGGAAGCATTGGTGTTTGTCCAGGATGTCTCTGTACATTCATCTTTCCCGCTATCCTGACCAGCCCCCCAGTTCCTGCCGCTGAAAAGCATCCCCACATCATGATGCTGCCACATGAGCGGTGCCTGGTTTCCTCTAAAAATGACGCCTGGCATTCACACCAGTGACTTCAATCTTTGTCTCGTCAGACCAGATCATTTTGGTTCTCTTACGAAGAAACAGCTTCCATCTTCTGCCAAACGTGCATCAACAAAGTATTGAGTCATATTCTAGTTTTTAAAATTTTAATACATTTGCAATTTTTTTTTTTTTGGAAAAACCTGTTCACATTGTCATTATGGGGAATTGTGTCTAGAATTTTGAGAACAGAAATGAATGTATTTCATTTTGGAATGAGGCTGTGTCGCACAATGCATAATCAGGATGTATACTTTAGTTTGTATGGCACAGCACGACACAGATGTCACGTCAACAACTTCATCGCAGGCTTCTTTCACACACAAGGCGTTAAAAGCGTCCCCCAAATTGCCGACGAGCCAAAAAGGCGTTGAGTGGCTTCATGCCTTCTCTCCAAAGCGTGTTATTGTCCGCTCTTTGCAAAGCTGCCACATTCTGCAGGACCTCTCCTTGGCCTCTCGGAGACTCTGCTAAGCGCGACGCGCTCGTTTCGGCGCCACAGGCGCCATTCTGTCCCGCGCAGGAGTACAAAAGAGAACTTCATTAAGATTCCAAGGAAGTCCCACGGACTCTTTCAAGGAGGCGTTTGTTTTTTCCACACAATTGGAACTTCACGCCTAAGTCGGTGTTTGTTTCAGAGCCTCAAAGCACTTTTCCTTCTTCATGAAGTTGCTTCTTTGTTTCAGGATCAAGACCACTTTTTATTGATCACTGGAAATTTTACTTTTCTTTCATTGACCAGGGGTCTCCAAACTTGTTCACTGAGGGCCTCACACTGAAAAATGAAAACCTTCTCAGTCATAAAAATGTTAAAAATAAATCTTATGTTTTTTTGTTTTTGTTTTACTTCAAGTCTATCTGGCTATA